>NC_057807.1:134717058-134730878 GCF_018294505.1 Triticum aestivum
GGCAGCGGGGAGTATGGCGCAGCCGGCAACGGCCAGCGTGCGTCGAGGGGAGGCGAGGGCCGGCCGGATTGGCGGCGGGCGACGACCGGCGGCTTGGGAGGGAGGAGGCGGGAGGTTGGGGCGGGAAATTTCCCTCCCGCGCGACGGGGGAAGGGAGTGCGGGCTGGGGTCGAGTGCCCCTCTCCAAGTTTGCCTTAAGAAGACTAGCACAAAATAATTAACAATCGAAAAGGCAAGGCCTCCTATCTGGGAGACTCCTAAACTACTCCTGGTCTTCAGTGGTCTCCACGTAGCAGTAGGCTCCTTTGGGGTAGTAGTAGTCATCGGCGGTGGCCTCTGGCTCCTGGGATCCGATGTCTGGTTGCAGCAACCGGAAAGAAGAAAGTAGGGAAGAAAAGGGTAGCAAAGCAACCATGAATACTCATCCAAAGTACTCGCAAGCAAGGATCTACACTACATATGCACCCGTATCAAAGGGAATCGACTATATAAGTGGACTATACTGCAGAATGCCAGAATAGAGGGGGGAAACCTAGCCTATCAAAGACTAGCATCTTGCAACATCAGAAGAGATAAGAGTAGCATATTATAATATTAGTAAGTATGTTGTAACATCGCCCAGAGATCAATTCCTCGACTCCCAGCGAGAAAACAATCCCGGATCCATCATTTCCATTACATGCATTAGCATCCAGTTCTAGTTCTATCAATCGGGATACAACTCTGAGCGTCCGTTATCGTGGAAACGGCTATTCGAATAGATAATACTTCCCTGCAGGGGAGCACTAACTTACCCAACACGCTCGATCAACGCCGGCCAAACACACCATCAGGTCATGACCAGCCTCAGCCGATCAACACACCGCAGTCCTACCTAGGCTCAACAAAGAGGCCAGCACGCCGGTCTATATCCTAAGCGCTCAGGGGTCTTGGGCCCATAGCCCTTCGCACGCATGCACGTTGCATGGACGCCCGGGATCAGTCCTGGCTGCCTCCTTATATAAGGCAGGTGCTTACACAGGCCACTCGGGCGCGTGTCGCTCAATTGCTGACGTCCGTTGAACTTTCGGTTGATACATACGACGCATAGTGCACATACTTATTCCCATGTGGTGGTTAGTGCGAAAAGGCCAGAGGCCTACGCGGATCAAATATCCAAACCGTTAGTGTCTTGGTAGTGCGCGGTAACAAGCAGAGACTCACGATCATATGACCCCGTCACCCCGTCTCGTGGACTTACGACAAGGGCTAAGAATGTCTGGCCGTGCGAGGTAATTATCTCTCGGTTACCCTCCAGGTCAACCCGACTTCACATCACTCGCGGGTACCCCTCGGGGCTAACCCGATGTCATCATGGTTCTATGGTAAGTCAAAGTAACCATGTGTCCAAAACAGCAAGGGGAAAACCGAGGAATCACCCTCGATGGATTCCCACTCGATGTAACCGTCAAGGTGGACTTGGAGGAATCACCCTCGATGGTCAACACTTGAGGGGTTGCACGGCAGAGTCGTTATCGGGAGTGGTGAAGGAGGAATCACCCTCGATGACCACGACCGAATAGTTACACTACAGGGTTAACATCAGAAGTGCTGAAGTGGTATCACCCTCGGCACTCGATAGTAACTCTGCAGAGTCGTACAACTAAGGGGGTGATGTGCGGTGTCAGGGTCTGGACGTCGATCATGTTGATGGAGTCATCGATCATCAAGCGGGGGCGACTGGAACAAGGAGAGGGGTCTCTGGTGGATCACTAACCAACCTATAATAAGCAGTTTAGGATAAACATGTAAGGTATGAAAGCAGGTAACAAAAACAGGCTATGCATCAGAATAGGATCATACAAAAACAGTAGCCGTTCTAATGCAAGCATGAGAGAGAAAGAAATAGGCAATATCAGAATGATCAAAGGGGGGTTTGCTTGCCTAGAAGCTTTGTTGAGAAGAAAGGGTCGTTGTCGACGTAGTCGATCACAGTGTCATCGACAGTGATCTCGGGGTCTACCGGAGAGAAGAGGGGGAAATATAATGCATAGGAAGCATCACAAAGCATAACATGGCAAAACGCGGTGCTAGGGGTGATCTAACGCAGCGCTAGGTGATACAGACGAAGAGGGAAAACATCCGGGAATGTTTTCCCAGTGTTTGGCATTTTCTGGACAAATGAAAAGAGGGGGTAGGTTCCATGTTCAGCATGCTAGAGGCATGTGACAGATGAACGAATTGCGTATTCAGATTCGTTGGATTTTTCTGAACAATTCATATATAAATTATTTTCATCCGAGTTGCAGATTATTTTCTATGAATTTTCAAAGTTCAAAGGGTTTTCTAAATTATCTTAATTCAAAAATTAAGTATCTAAATACTTTTGTCACATGGGGCTGTGCTAGCCAGGGTGTATGACAGTGGGGCCAGAGGGTCCAGTCAGTAGTAGTTGACCAGTCAATGTTGACTAGTTAACAGGGCCCAAGGGCCCACATGTAATAGACACATATGCTAAAAAACTTAACTAAACAAAAAACAACTAAACAGGGGGGGGGCACTAGTCATAGCGCCACCTAACTAGACCACTAAAAAGCAACAGGGGCTAATCCCCAATTAACAGGGGTGGCCCCTTCGTGCAGTGGCACTAGGCCCGTAGAGGCCATGGACAGGGCGCAGCGAATGGGAGACGCCCGGGGTGAGCGGGCGCAAGGGCTCGACACGGCATGCGCAGCGACAACGACAGGCAACGGTGGTCAGCAGCAGCAGCAGCAGCCAACGGCGGAGTTAGCAGCGTAGCAGGAGCAGCAAGCATAAGTAGCAGCGGCAGAAAACATAAGCGGATGACGGTCAGGAAGCAGCATCGCGGCAGTGGCTGCAAGGCGCAATGGCGACGCTGGGCGAAGTGGGGGGCGGTGGCAGCGACGCAGCCAGGGCGCATGGGGAGTGGGCAGCTACAAGAATACAGAGAGCTCCGGGGACGGCTGGAAAAAGCTCGGGACGGCCTATACGGCGATGGAATGGGGCGGGGAAAGGGGGGTCCATAGGAGGGTGCTACGTCTTGAGCTTGCGTTGGTTTTCCTTGAAGAGGAAAGGGTGATGCAGCAATAGTAGCGTAAGTATTTCCCTTAGTTTTTGAGAACCAAGGTATCAATCCAGTAGGAGCCTCCTCAAAAGTCCCACGCACCTACACAAACAAACAAAGAACTCGCAACCAACGCAATAAAGGGGTTGTCAATCCCTTCACGGCCACTTGCGAAAGTGAGATCTGACAGAGATAGTATGATAAGATAAATATATTTTTGGTATTTTATAATATAGATGCGAAAAGTAAAGATGCAAATAAAAGTAGATTGAAAGCTTATATGATAAAAGATAGACCCGGGGGCCATAGGTTTCACTAGTGGCTTCTCTCAAGATAGCATAAGTATTACGGTGGGTGAACAAATTACTTTCGAGCAATTGATAGAAAAGTGAATAATTATGAGGCATGATCATGTATATAGGCATCACGTCCACGACAAGTAGATCGACTCCTGCCTGCATCTACTACTATTACTCCACACATCGACCGCTATCCAGCATGCATCTAGAGTATTAAGTTCATAAGAACAGAGTAACACATTAAGAAAGATGACATGATGTAGAGGGACAAACTCAAGCAATATGATATAAACCCCATCTTTTTATCCTTGATGTTAACAATACAATACATGCCTTGCAACCCTCTCTGTCACTGGGTAAGGACACCGCAAGATTGAACCCAAAGCTAAGCACTTCTCCCATGGAAAGAAAGATCAATCTAGTAGGCCAAACCAAACTGATAATTGGAAGAGACTTGCAAAGATAACTCAATCATACATAAAAGAATTCAGAGGAGATTCAAATATTTCTCATAGATAACCTTGATCATAAACCCACAATTCATCGGATCTCAACAAACACATCGCAAAAAGAGTTTACATCGAATAGATCTCCACAAGAGAGGGGGAGAACATGGTATTGAGATCCAAAAAGAGAGAAGAAGCCATCTAGCTAATAACTATGGACCCGAAGGTCTGTGGTAAACTACTCACAACTCATCGGAGGGGCTATGGTGTTGATGTAGAAGCCCTCCGTGGTCGATCCCCCCTCCGGCGGAGCGCCAACGAAGGCTCCAAGATGGTATCTCGCGGATACAGAAGGTACGGCGGTGGAAATTGTTTTTCGTTGGCTCCCTGGATGTTTTCGGGGTACATGGGTATAGATAGGAGGAAGAAGTACGTCGGTGGCCACCCGAGGGGCCCAGGAGACAGGGGCGCGCCCTGTAGGGGTGGGCGTGCCCTGTAGGGGTGGGCGCACCCTCCTATCTCCTGGCCGCCTCGATTGCTTCTTGACTTGCACTCCAAGTCATCTAGATCACGTTCGCTCCAAAAATCACGCTCCCGAAGGTTTCATTCCGTTTGGACTCGTTTGATATTTCTTTTCTTCGAAATACTGAAATAGGCAAAAAAACAGCAATACGGGTCGGGCCTCCAGTTAGTAGGTTAGTCCCAAATATGATATAAATGTGTAAAGTAAAGCCCATAAACATCCAAAAGGGGTAATATAATAGCATGGAACAATCAAAAATTATAGATACATTGGAGACGTATCAGAGGGGCTCACCGCGGATCTGTAGGCGTGCTTGGGGAGGCCGGGGGTGAACCGGAGGGATGCTGGCGATGGCGAGACAGCAACAGACGGAGGAAGAAGAGGTCAACGGCATCGTCGACGTAGCTTCCCACCTTGCTCTGATGCCCTGAAGGACGTGGACGAATGCGATGAACCTCTAGGACGTGCCCCCGCACGCCAGGGAGGCCGGTGGACGCATTAACAAGGGCGGGGCAGTGGTGATCGCGCGAGCTCGCGGCCTCGAATTCGAACCAGAGAGGAGGGGGCACAGGATGGGTCGAGGGGAGGAATGGGCGAGGGAGATCTAGGGTTTCTCCGAGACGTGTGTATAGGCTAGGGGGAGCGACGTGGGGGGCATCCACGGCCATGGCGCATGGGATGTGGGCCACGCACCTCTCTGTCTCCTGTAGCGAGGTGGGAGAAGGCCCAGGTTGGGCTGGGCCGCATTTTAGTCAGTGGGCTTAAGTGCACAGTATGCACTTGGCCTTTTGTCTTTTCTTTTTTTGTTTTTCTTTTTCCAGTAGCTTTTGCATTTTCTTTTAGCCACAAATGACTTTGCAAAAATATGCCACTGACCAAACCAAATTCAAAGAAATATTGTGCACTGCCACAAAATTTTTGCAATCAAATTGAAGTTGTTAGAATTTTGCATAAATGGAAAAGCAATTAATTGCTGATTTGGCACTGTTTTAAATTGCTATAGTCCATCTTGGCTGGGAGGTGATGTTGTTTTCCTTAACAATTAAATGTTATGGAATTTTGGGTAAAAGATAAACTATTTTGCAGCAACTTTTGTGCAACTCCAAATTTCACTTGCAAATTGAATTTGATTTTAAAGTGGAAATTTCAAAATATATTTGAATCAAAGGTGATCAAGCACTGTTTAGTAAAATGATTAGCTTAATCACATAGGGTTATTGTAGCATGACACTGGGGGATTTATAGTGAGCCCATGCACCCTACCAAACAATCAAAAGTGGGTCGGATTAGGAACTTTTACCCTCATGCACCCTCCATGCACCCTACCAAACACACCCTTATGCCCCCCCATAGTTTCGCTTGGAAAATCGTCATGGTGTCCCTCACGAGCAGACGCCAGCCAGCCATGGTTGCTATCACGCACCCTCCCAGCTGATTGTTGCAGATTGCAGCAGCTGACTGGTTCGGACCTCCTCTCCCCGCCTCTTGACCGTGCACCACCACCGTTGTAGGGCTCCCATAATGTGTGTCTCCCCATCGATGATGGAGCATTGCTACTCCCGCAGGAGTCATTCTGATTTCCCAAAGAGAAAGGGCAAAGCAGCAAGTAGCAAAATTTTCCTCAGTTAAGAACCAAAATTTATTGAACAAGTAGGAGCTTCTAAGCTACATAGGTCAACAACATTTGCACACAAAACACAAACAAAACTTATCCCAACCTGGCAAGAGGGTTGTCAAGCTCCTTGTCTTGCTAGTTACAAGGTAAAACACAAGTGATGGAGATAGATAATGTTAAATTTGAACGGGAAATAAAATGAGCAATTTTTGTAGAAGAATTGAGCAATGGAAAATAGACCCGGGGGCATAGGTTCACTAGTGACATCTCTCTAAAAAACAGCAATTATCATGGTAAACAAATTACAATTAGGCAATTGAAAAGATTGCAATATTTATGATTATGTTCATTCATGGTATAATCTCATATAGAAATTACACCCTCATAAGTACACCATTAATCCAGTTGCATCTACTACTAACACTCACTACTGCAAGAAGGTCCCAAGACAACACATGTATCGAAGACTATTCGACCAAATTTTGTGTGATGCACAAATCGCAAACGGTAACAAAATATATATATGTGTGCCAGAAAATGAAACGTGCGCGACGGCCCATCCATCGGGCACGATGTTGACATGTCGACCGTGTGTGATAGTGGGCAGACAGTTAGACGAAACATTACGTGTGCGATATGTATCATAATGCGTACGGTGCACTGTCAGAAGTGTGTGTGTTTATTGGCAAACACTTTGTATAAGCGAATTGTTTGCGATGGCAAGGAGCATCCCACACGATACGTGATGCGAGTACTTATGTGTGATGATACGATTGTGTATTGGGAATTGTGTACTCTAACTGGCATATAGTGTAATTAAAATAATCATGCGCGATAGTAATAACGAGCGCGCACGGTTGATGGAACAAGATGTATGCTACCCAAAAACCGGTCCCAGTCCAACCATTAATGACGTGCACCAGCTCGTACCAACCACAGACGCTCCAGCGTTGTCACACCCTAGCTAGTCATGCATTAGAGTGTTGCATCATGTTTATTCTTTCATCAGAAACTTGAAATGGGGATGACAGAACCCCCAGTTCCCTCTGAAACCAATTAGGGTTACTAAAATAATTCTTCATTGAACCTGAAATGCCCTTCTAAAATGTCCATCATTTTAGCCTTGGTTCAGAACCTCTGCCAAAAATGGTGCACACTTTTCTAGGCCATCCTAGGGTTCTTGAGTTAAATCATAACTATTTGAATTTGGGCATTTAAAATAATATAAAATATTTAAATGCTCAAATATCTCCAAACTAAAATGTTTCATGTTGGAAATATTCCAACTATGGACCAGGAGTAGTTTGGTGATTTTTGGAGTTGTCTAGGTATTTTATTTAATTCAACAAAGTTGCAGAAATATTAAATAAAACAGAAAACAGAAAAAAACTAAAAGGGAGAAGCTTACCTGGGCTCCTCCCTGTTCAGCCCAGCCAGCTGGCCGGCCCAGCCCAGCACTGTAGCTCCCCGTCGTCTTCCTCCCCACGCCCCGAAGCTGCTGCGTGCTCGCGCGCGCGCGGCCGCGCGGCCACCTCCTGCTTGCCGACGCCCCCCTGGCCGCGTGGACGACGCCCGCAGCCCGTCCCGATCCCCCCTGCTCTCGCTCACTCTCCCCCGTTTCTCCCTCGCTCTCTCTCGCTCTCGGCCGAACACCACCGTCGCCGCCGTTCGCCGTAGCCACTGACTCCGGCCACCCCTCGCTCCCCCGAGTAGCTCAGAAGCTCCGCCTCGACTCCCTCTTCCTCCCCACCGCTCCACGAGTCCCCGGAAGCCCTGCATCGCCGCCACGTCGCCGTTCCCCTCTTCGGACTCCGACCACCGTCGCCGACGAATTCGCCGTCTCCAGCGCGTCCCCGAGCCCGCTTCGACGCCCACTGCAACCGCGGTGAGCCCCCGAGCCGTTTCCCCCTCTCCTTCCCCTCGTTCCCTCACCGTAGCTGCATCCCCACCTCGGCCGAACCTCCGCCGTCGCCGAGCTCGCCATCGATGCAGCTCCGGTGACCATTTGGTCACCCCGGCGAGTCCAACGCGTTCACAGAACCCAGTAGAGCATCCCTAGCGCCTCACCTTGCTCGACTTCGAGCTCCAGCACCACTCCCGTGCACGACCGAACCCCGGCGGCCGCAGCCGAGCTCGCCGCCGTCGACTCCGGCCACCCCGACCCCAACGGACTCCGCCAAGAGCCGCGGGTCGTCCTCAGCTTCACTCCGGTGGTCGCCACGTTCCATTTGGTGGCCGAAACGACCAAAACCACTATCGCCGCCGCACTGTTGGTCGCCGCCGGCCAGAACTCCGGCGAGCTGACGTGGCCTAGTTGATTAACCACTAACCCACCACCTACAGACGCTGACAAGTGGGCCCCAGGGGTTAGTCAAAGCTAACCAGCCCGGGGTCAACGCGGGATTAGCCCCTGTGACACTGACGTGTGGACCCCACACGTCAGGTTTGACCCGAGCCAGCTCTGTTGACCTGCTGATGTCACGGTGACGTCAGGCTGACGCAGTAATTGAATTTCTGGATTTAAATTAAATCAGGAAATTCCAGAATATTATTTAAACTTCAAAAATTCATAACTTTTATTCTGTAACTCCAAACTAGACAAATAATATATGAAAAATGATCAGAAAAATCCAATCTATCCATCTGTACCATTTTCATGCATGATCAAACAAGTTAAGCTGATGTTTTAATCAGAACAAGAAAAGGCACTTTAAAAGGCCATATTTGAATTTGGAATTTGAATCTTTGATTCAAATTTGCTCAAACACTTCTGGTTTTAGTTGCATTAGCCCAACACACCCATATTGCCATGTTTCATGCATGCATCATATTGTTGCACATTGTTTGGTGATGCCTGTGTATCGTTATCCTTTGCGACAGGATCTGTCCCCGAGGAGTACCGTGATTACCCTAACGAGGAATCGTATCCGTGCAACGAACCATCAGGCAAGCAACCAACCATTTGATCATATCGATACAATCCCATGTTCTCGCTCCTGCTCTCTTTTACTGCATTAAGACAACGCGATTCAAACTGCTGTGTGCTACGGTAGTTGAACCCATTTCCTCTGCATGACCTGTCATTGCCACAGTAACTAGATGAAACCCACTAGCATGTGTAGGAGTTGATTGAGCCATATGTATGTGTTGCTCCTACCTTGCTATGCCTGCTATGCTTAGAGTTGTGTCAGGTCTGGTTCATCTGGGTGATGGGCTAGAGTGAAATAATTATGTCGGTAATGAGAGTGGTGTGATGAACACGATTTGGTAAAGGTATCGATGAGAGGCCATGTAGGAGTACATGGTGGGTTGTTTCATTGAAGCCGACCTTAAGCACTGAGATCTGTATGTGTGATTTAAGATACAGCTACTACCATGCATTGGGCCCTGAAATATGACCCCGCTCGACTTCTTATTCACCCTAGCTCTCTGTCCAGGAGTTGCAAGTAGTTTCTGGTGTTTGTAGCCTACTGGAGGCCGTGGACAGCGCTGACCGTAGGGGTGGGCTGTGATGCGGTAGGTACGTGGCCGGGTGTACCGAATACCCGTTAGGTATCTCGGGAACCCTGTTCACATCGTTCGGGGCCGTATGGGAAACCTCGGCCGGACTCCCTGCGAATGGAACCTGAATAGGCGATAAACCTGGACTAGAGGCTTAAGTGTTTAGGTAGGTCGTGGTCTACACCCACGTCGGCTTTCGCTTGAAGTCTGCCGAGCACATGTCGTGTGCAGACGCTAAGTGGTGGAAACATGTATGAAGAAGTACACCCCTGCAGGGTTATCATGATATATTCGAATAGCCGCGTCCGCGGTAAAGGACTACTTGGTTGCCTATACAGTTCATAGACAAGTAAATGGAAACTACTAAAAGCCTCAAGATAAGTGTGAGTGCCGAGGATGGCTCTTCCGTAGGAAGACGGAGGTGGATCCTCGGTAGTGTATTGAAGTGGTGAGTAGTGGACTCGTGTGCGCAAAACATTTCAAGTTGGTGTATCGTAGGATAGTCTAGCCAAGAGTCAAAGCTAGCTTGCTGCAATAACTCCACCAACCCTTCTTGATACTATGCATGTATGTAGGATCTGATGTAAGTCTTGCTGAGTACCTTTGTACTCATGTTGCTATAATCTACATTTTTACAGAAGACGCTGCAACCCCTTCTGATGGGTTCTATGTAGACGTTGACATCAACGAGTAGGCTAAAGACCCAGGTGGTGACCCTGAGCTTGTGATGGACCACGTAGTATAGTTAGGCTTCCAAGCCTCTTTTATTTTACTAGTTGTCTGTACCCAGACAAAGTACTTCCGCTGTTGGCTTGTATGACTGTATGACTTGTATGTTGGGTCGTGAGACCCGTATCTTTGTGTATGTTATGTATGGCTCGCTGAGCCTTAAATAAAGTACTTGCGTCGTAGAGTCATGTTGTGATGCTTCGTTGTATTTGCACATATCGAGCATATTGTGTGTATGATTGAAATGCTTGGTATGTGTGGGATCTGACTATCTAGTTGTTTATCTTTAGTAGCCTCTCTTACCGGGAAATGTCTCCTAGTGTTACCGCTGAGCCATGGTAGCTTGCTACTGCTCTGGAACACATAGGCTGGCCGGCATGTGTCCTTCTTCGTTCCTGTGTCTGTCCCTTCGGGGAAATGTCACGCTTTGAGTACCGGAGTCCTGTTAGCCCGCTACAGCCCGGTTTACCGGAGTCCTGCTAGCCCAGTGCTACAGCCCGGACCCACTTGCTGATGACCGACACGTTCGAAGCTGGGTCATGGATGCCTGTCCCTGTAAGTCTGTGCCACTTTGGGTTTACGACTAGTCATGTCAGCCCGGGCTCTTTATCATATGGATGCTAGCGACACTATCATATACGTGAGCCAAAAGGCGCAAACGGTCCCGGGCAAAGGTAAGGCGACACCCGTGGGGATACCGTGCGTGAGGCCGCAAAGTGATATGAAGTGTTACCGGCTAGATCGATGTGACTTTGAGTCGGGGTCCTGACAGCGTTGGCATCAGAGCCGGACTGCCTGTAGGTTCTTCAAGCCAAACTGGTCGATGTTGAGTCTAGAAATTCTTTAGTTATATGTAGGGGAATTGTTTGTGGGTTGGAACGTAAGGCTCTTTTTACTCCTTATATCTTATGACTTTCTGATCTGAGTCAGTCCATTCTTCCACCGGGGGTTAAGGAATTAGGATCTGCTCTCTCTATCAGGATCACGAGTTACTAATCAGTAGTACCTTATAAGTTTGATGGTTACAAGCCTAGTTCAGTTCTACTACCACATTATGTTGTAAGAATGGTTTCAAGACTTGATATGATGATGTTGAGTGTGTACAAAATCCTTGGTCAAATGTCTCAATATCCTTTTTGAGCATTTACAGCTGTTATGCTGCCGAAATTTTGCTAGAAATTCTAATGCCTTTGCATTATAATTGTGCTTTCAGATGGCCACTCGCGACCTCAATCAAGTGGTTCGCCTGACTCGGTGCCTAGATGTACCCGGCCATACTGCTAAGTTGGTCAGGGTAATGACTGAGGCTGGATACCGCTGGTATCCTGAGTACACGGTCGAAGAGCAATTCCGAGACTTTAATCAAAGCCAGTATCTCTGCACTGTCAGAATATTTCCATCTTATCTTGGATCCACTGAGCCTCTTCACTGCTCCTATGGACTCGGGGTTACTATCGAGATGGCTGTGCAGGATGCCGCCTACTCTATGATGACCATTATGCGAGTCAGATCTGGTCTATTTCGGGACTCTGATTTCCGGTATATGCTAGGATCACTTCCGGGAGCACAAGGATATTTTCAGGCTATATATGCTGACTCCACTCAGGAGGATTCACGGACTCGCACCACTGCTGAGATGCTCGAGGATAAGGACCGTGAAAACCGGGCCTTAAGGTTAGAGCTCTTCAATACCCGTGCTGACCACTGGGCCACTTTGACTCGGTTCGCACCGGCGGTGCAAGCTGGATATTCAGATATGCGCGATCTCTATCCTGTGAGATCTGCTCTGCCAGACGTGATGGTTTGGCGTGATGTAGGAGGCATCACCCCACCTCGCGGTCCCCGCAGGCCACCGTTTGCTGGTCCAAGACCTCACCCTAGTCCCTATGGTCCACAAGCTCCGCGAGACCGTCTGTTTCCGGATGATCATGTTGAACTTCCGGGCTATGGAGGTGACTTCTACGAGGACTACTACGGATCGGTTTGAGTTAGTAGTAGTATCACTAGTTCGCACTAGCTGTGTCGTCTATTGTCCTGCGTGTCTCGTGGGATATGACCTAGTTTGTACTCTTTCGGAGTGTAGACAAATAATGTATAGGAGCTTGGAATGCCTCCGATGAGATGTAATCCTCTTTTCACCGTATTAGTACTTTGTTTGGTCTTGTACTAAACCTTGTATGGTGTGTATGACGATGGAATAAAGAAGCAGTTTCTGTATCTACCATGTCATACGGATGATCATCTTGCATTCCGAGTTATTCCTTGCATTATGTATCCTATGTCGGAATTTTATCATTCTGACTAAATCATTGCCTTGTCTACCTAGGATGGTCAACACGCGCGCCAACCCTGCTTCTCAAGAGCAGGCCGAAGGCAGTGAAGCCAGGGATGTAAATCTGCCTCATCCTCCTTCACTAGCCGAGGTGATGATGGAAGCTGAGAGAAACAAGCGGGAGACAAACCATTTGTTGGAGCGTATTGAACAGAATACAGCACACCATCAGAGGGCTAACGTGGTGTCACTCAGTGATTTTATCAAATTGCATCCACCCACGTTCCACCACTCCGTCGAGCCTCTCGACGCTGATGACTGGCTTCGCAGTATCTCTCACAAGCTGCGTTCCGCGCTGGTAGCTGAGGCTGACAAGGTCACCTTTGCTGCATATCACCTTGAAGGCCCCGCCAGTCTATGGTGGGAGAATTATGGAGCTATGCGCCCAGCGGGCCATGTCACAACTTGGGCTGAATTCAGTGAGGCTTTCCGTGAACACCACATTCCGGAGGGTCTCATGGACCGTAAGCGTGAAGAATTTTGCAATTTCACCCAAGGCCGACTTTCTGTGGATGTCTATAGCAGGGAGTTTGGTAACCTTGCACGATATGCAACCGAGGAAGTTTCTACTGACGCCAAGAAGCAAGCAAGGTTCCGTAAGGGCCTTAGTCCTGAGCTTCGTCGCGACCTCCGTCTGCATGAGTGCACATCTTTTTCGAAACTTGTCTACAAAGCCATCAGTGCTGAAACTGGTCAGACTGATTATGATGCAACACGCAAGCATGGACGTGATACGGGCTCCTCATCCGGTGCTGGTCCTCAGAAGCGCCGCGTGTGGGTACCCAACACCGCCCTGCCACCCAGGTTCACACCGAGGCCATCTTTCCAGACGCCTCGCCCTTCTCAACAGTCTGCTCCAGCCAAGCCCTATGGGGGTCCATCCAATAATGCTCCTCCACGTACCAGTTCCGTGACTTGTTTCAAGTGTGGGGAATCTGGTCATTATATGCGTGAGTGTCCCCAGACCAACCCCAATCAATCTGCTAAAGCTGTTGGCCGTGGCAAGCCGACAGGGAAGGTGTTCCATGCCAAACCGGTCACCGCTTCACGTGGCCATGTCAACTGTATCTCTGCCGAAGAAGCTCAAGAAGATCCCAACGTCGTTCTCGGTACGCTTCTTGTTAATTGCCACCCGGCATCTGTTCTTTTCGATACAGGAGCCTCTCATTCTTTTATATCTGAAAATTATGCTCGTTTGCATAACGTTGCATTCTGTGACTTGCCATCCTCCATGGTAATTCAAACTCCGGGATCCAAATGGCAAACTTCTAGAGTAAGCCATGGAAATGAAATCCAAGTCGACAGACTTGT
>NC_057807.1:134735997-134736635 GCF_018294505.1 Triticum aestivum
GCTCTCGGCCGAACACCACCGTCGCCGCCGTTCGCCGTAGCCACTGACTCCGGCCACCCCTCGCTCCCCCGAGTAGCTCAGAAGCTCCGCCTCGACTCCCTCTTCCTCCCCACCGCTCCACGAGTCCCCGGAAGCCCTGCATCGCCGCCACGTCGCCGTTCCCCTCTTCGGACTCCGACCACCGTCGCCAACGAATTCGTCGTCTCCAGCGCGTCCCCGAGCCCGCTTCGACGCCCACTGCAACCGCGGTGAGCCCCCGAGCCGTTTCCCCCTCTCCTTCCCCTCGTTCCCTCACCGTAGCTGCATCCCCACCTCGGCCGAACCTCCGCCGTCGCCGAGCTCGCCGTCGACGCAGCTCCGGTGACCATTTGGTCACCCCGGCGAGTCCAACGCGTTCACAGAACCCAGTAGAGCATCCCTAGCGCCTCACCTTGCTCGACTTCGAGCTCCAGCACCACTCCCGTGCACGACCGAACCCCGGCGGCCGCAGCCGAGCTCGCCGCCGTCGACTCCGGCCACCCCGACCCCAACGGACTCCGCCAAGAGCCGCGGGTCGTCCTCAGCTTCACTCCGGTGGTCGCCACGTTCCATTTGGTGGCCGAAACGACCAAAACCACTATCGCCGCCGCACTGTTGGT
>NC_057807.1:134736823-134755530 GCF_018294505.1 Triticum aestivum
TAGAGTGTTGCATCATGTTTATTCTTTCATCAGAAACTTGAAATGGGGATGACAGAACCCCCAGTTCCCTCTGAAACCAATTAGGGTTACTAAAATAATTCTTCAATGAACCTGAAATGCCCTTCTAAAATGTCCATCATTTTAGCCTTGGTTCAGAACCTCTGCCAAAAATGGTGCACACTTTTCTAGGCCATCCTAGGGTTCTTGAGTTAAATCATAACTATTTGAATTTGGGCATTTAAAATAATATAAAATATTTAAATGCTCAAATATCTCCAAACTAAAATGTTTCATGTTGGAAATATTCCAACTATGGACCAGGAGTAGTTTGGTGATTTTTGGAGTTGTCTAGGTATTTTATTTAATTCAACAAAGTTGCAGAAATATTAAATAAAACAGAAAACAGAAAAAAACTAAAAGGGAGAAGCTTACCTGGGCTCCTCCCTGTTCAGCCCAGCCAGCTGGCCGGCCCAGCCCAGCACTGTAGCTCCTCGTCGTCTTCCTCCCCACGCCCCGAAGCTGCTGCGTGCTCGCGCGCGCGGCCGCGCGGCCACCTCCTGCTTGCCGACGCCCCCCTGGCCGCGTGGACGACGCCCGCAGCCGTCCCGATTCCCCCCCTGCTCTCGCTCACTCTCCCCCGTTTCTCCCTCGCTCTCTCTCGCTCTCGGCCGAACACCACCGTCGCCGCCGTTCGCCGTAGCCACTGACTCCGGCCACCCCTCGCTCCCCCGAGTAGCTCAGAAGCTCCGCCTCGACTCCCTCTTCCTCCCCACCGCTCCACGAGTCCCCGGAAGCCCTGCATCGCCGCCACGTCGCCGTTCCCCTCTTCGGACTCCGACCACCATCGCCGACGAATTCGCCGTCTCCAGCGCGTCCCCGAGCCCGCTTCGACGCCCACTGCAACCGCGGTGAGCCCCCGAGCCGTTTCCCCCTCTCCTTCCCCTCGTTCCCTCACCGTAGCTGCATCCCCACCTCGGCCGAACCTCCGCCGTCGCCGAGCTCGCCGTCGACGCAGCTCCGGTGACCATTTGGTCACCCCGGCGAGTCCAACGCGTTCACAGAACCCAGTAGAGCATCCCTAGCGCCTCACCTTGCTCGACTTCGAGCTCCCGTGCACGACCGAACCCCGGCGGCCGCAGCCGAGCTCGCCGCCGTCGACTCCGGCCACCCCGACCCCAACGGACTCCGCCAAGAGCCGTGGGTCGTCCTCAGCTTCACTCCGGTGGTCGCCACGTTCCATTTGGTGGCTGAAACGACCAAAACCACTATCGCCGTCGCACTGTTGGTCGCCGCCGGCCAGAACTCCGGCGAGCTGACGTGGCCTAGTTGATTAACCACTAACCCACCACCTACAGACGCTGACAAGTGGGCCCCAGGGGTTAGTCAAAGCTAACCAGCCCGGGGTCAACGCGGGATTAGCCCCTGTGACACTGACGTGTGGACCCCACACGTTAGGTTTGACCCGAGCCAGCTCTGTTGACCTGCTGATGTCACGGTGACGTCAGGCTGACGCAGTAATTGAATTTCTGGATTTAAATTAAATCAGGAAATTCCAGAATATTATTTAAACTTCAAAAATTCATAACTTTTATTCTGTAACTCCAAACTGGACAAATAATATATGAAAAATGATCAGAAAAATCCAATCTATCCATCTGTACCATTTTCATGCATGATCAAACAAGTTAAGCTGATGTTTTAATCAGAACAAGAAAAGGCACTTTAAAAGGCCATATTTGAATTTGGAATTTGAATCTTTGATTCAAATTTGCTCAAACACTTCTGGTTTTAGTTGCATTAGCCCAACACACCCATATTGCCATGTTTCATGCATGCATCATATTGTTGCACATTGTTTGGTGATGCCTGTGTATCGTTATCCTTTGCGACAGGATCTGTCCCCGAGGAGTACCGTGATTACCCTAACGAGGAATCGTATCCGTGCAACGAACCATCAGGCAAGCAACCAACCATTTGATCATATCGATACAATCCCATGTTCTCGCTCCTGCTCTCTTTTACTGCATTAAGACAACGCGATTCAAACTGCTGTGTGCTACGGTAGTTGAACCCATTTCCTCTGCATGACCTGTCATTGCCACAGTAACTAGCTGAAACCCACTAGCATGTGTAGGAGTTGTTTGAGCCATATGTATGTGTTGTTCCTACCTTGCTATGCCTGCTATGCTTAGAGTTGTGTCAGGTCTGGTTCATCTGGGTGATGGGCTAGAGTGAAATGATTAGGTCGGTAATGAGAGTGGTGTAGTGAACACGATTTGGTAAAGGTATCGATGAGAGGCCATGTAGGAGTACATGGTGGGTTGTTTCATTGAAGCCGACCTTAAGCACTGAGATCTGTATGTGTGATTTAAGAATCAGCTACTACCATGCATTGGGCCCGAAACCAATGGACCCTCTCGACTTCTTATTCACCCTAGTTCTCCGTCCAGGAGTTGCAAGTAGTTTCTGGTGTTTGTAGCCTACTGGAGGCCGTGGACAGCGCTGACCGTAGGGGTGGGCTGTGATGCGGTAGGTACGTGGCATGGTGTACCGAATACCTGTTAGGTATCTCGGGAACCCTGTTCACATCGTTCGGGGCCGTATGGGAAACCTCGGCCGGACTCCCTGCGGATGGAACCTGAATAGGTGATAAACCTGGACTGGAGGCTTAGGTGATTAGGTAGGTCGTGGCCGACACCCACGTTGGGCTTCCGCTTGAAGGTTGCCGAGTACATGTCGTGTAAGCGACGATAAGTGGTGAGAGCGTGTATGAAGAAGTACACCCCTGCAGGGTTATCATGATCTATTCGAATAGCCGCGTCCGCGGTAAAGGACTACTTGGTTGCCTATACAGTTCATAGACAAGTAAATGGAAACTATTAAAAGCCTCAAGATAAGTGTGAGTGCCGAGGATGGCTCTTCCGTAGGAAGACGGAGGTGGATCCTCGGTAGTGTATTGAAGTGGTGAATAGTGGACTCGAGTGCGCAAAACTATTTCAAATGGAGTATCGTAGGATAGTCTAGCCAGGAGTCAAAGCTGGCTTGCTGCAATAACTCCACCAACCCTTCTTGATACTATGCATGTATGTAGGATCTGATGTAAGTCTTGCTGAGTACCTTTGTACTCATGTTGCTATAATCTACATTTTTATAGAAGACGTTGCAACCCCTTCTGATGGGTTCTATGTAGACGTTGACATCAACGAGTAGGCTAAAGACCCAGGTGGTGACCCTGAGCTTGTGATGGACCACATAGTATAGTTAGGCTTCCAAGCCTCTTTTATTTTACTAGTTGTCTGTACTCAGACAAGTTACTTCCGCTGTTGGCTTGTATGACTGTATGACTTGTATGTTGGGTCGTGTGACCCGTACCTGTGTGTATGATATGTATGGCTCCCTGAGCCTTAAATAAAGTACTTGTGTCATAGAGTCATGTTGTGATGCTTCGTTGTATTTGCACATATCGAGCATATTGTGTGTATGTTTGAAATGCTTGGTATGTGTGGGATCTGACTATCTAGTTGTTTATCTTTAGTAGCCTCTCTTACCGGGAAATGTCTCCTAGTGTTACCGCTGAGCCATGGTAGCTTGCTACTGCTCTGGAACACTTAGGCTGGCCGGCATGTGTCCTTCTTCATTCCTGTGTCTGTCCCTTCGGGGAAATGTCACGCTTTGAGTACCGGAGTCCTGTTAGCCCGCTACAGCCCGGTTTACCGGAGTCCTGCTAGCCCAGTGCTACAGCCCGGACCCACTTGCTGATGACCGACACGTTCGAAGCTGGGTCATGGATGCCTGTCCCTGTAAGTCTGTGCCACTTTGGGTTTACGACTAGTCATGTCAGCCCGGGCTCTTTATCATATGGATGCTAGCGACACTATCATATACGTGAGCCAAAAGGCGCAAACGGTCCCGGGCAAAGGTAAGGCGACACCCGTGGGAACACCGTGCGTGAGGCCGCAAAGTGATATGAAGTGTTACCGGCTAGATCGATGTGACATCGAGTCGGGGTCCTGCTTGGTATGTGTGGGATCTGACTATCTAGTTGTTTATCTTTAGTAGCCTCTCTTACCGGGAAATGTCTCCTAGTGTTACCGCTGAGCCATGGTAGCTTGCTACTGCTCTGGAACACTTAGGCTGGCCGGCATGTGTCCTTCTTCGTTCCTGTGTCTGTCCCTTCGGGGAAATGTCACGCTTTGAGTACCGGAGTCCTGTTAGCCCGCTACAGCCCGGTTTACCGGAGTCCTGCTAGCCCAGTGCTACAGCCCGGACCCACTTGCTGATGACCGACACGTTCGAAGCTGGGTCATGGATGCCTGTCCCTGTAAGTCTGTGCCACTTTGGGTTTACGACTAGTCATGTCAGCCCGGGCTCTTTATCATATGGATGCTAGCGACACTATCATATACGTGAGCCAAAAGGCGCAAACGGTCCCGGGCAAAGGTAAGGCGACACCCGTGGGAATACCGTGCGTGAGGCCGCAAAGTGATATGAAGTGTTACCGGCTAGATCGATGTGACATCGAGTCGGGGTCCTGACAAGCGTGGAAATTTGTGGCATTATACGCATGTCCCGCAAACCGTAGCGACACTCGCAGCCGCCCTTAAGAGGATTTGGCCAGATACTGCACACACTAACATCACCGATTGCGGTGCATCCTATGATGCACACACCACATACGCATCCGAGAATGCAAGCCACCTACACCATCGGGAAATATTTCGGGCTTCAAAACCAAAACCATCAATAAGTTTTGAGTTTGTTTCCTGTCACATTCCAAACTACCATGCTATAATTACTTGCATACCTGTCCACACCGATCAAACATAAACGTGTTCCCACTTAGCAGCTTATTACTAGGTTATAAATACTACCTACTCAAAAATTAGTGCACATTCCTCCTCGTCAATAAAAAAAGTCTATCTTGTTCGTCATTCCGTGCGTCTGCCATGGACCGTAGGAGGATGTATGGGTTAAGAAATAACCAGGGAGCGGCGACCAGGGCCCCGAAAGAAGCAAAGAGGCCCCTCGCGCCGTGGAAGCAGTAGAGAGTTTAGGTGTGCTGAACGTCAAAGTCCAAAATGATGCAATGCTTCTTAAACTATTACATAAGTTCTAAAGTAAGTTTGATACACCATGGGTCCATCTGGTTTGGGACACGTACTATGCCACGGTTGTACCCCATGCTGCAGCAGCCTGTGATTCCTTCTTGTGGCGTGATCTTGTTAAACTTATGCCTACCTATCGGGGTATCACCAAGGTGCAAATTGTCTTGGGAACGACATCCCTCTTCTAGAAAGGTGATTGGATCAACTGCATTTCGCTGGCAATTTTTCATGTGCATTCTCCTACACCACCTTGAAGATACCTCTGTACGACAGCTAATCACCATTGCCAACGTTGACGAAGCCTTTCATATGCCTCTTTCAATACAAGCACATTGAGAATGATACAACAAAATGTGCGCTCTACTGAACTGTCAGACACAAAGGATAATTGGACCTGCATCTGGGGAGCACCTGAATTCAAAATAGCAGCATACTACACCTTTTTCTTCAGAGAGATAATTGCACATGGTGCCTACAAATGGTTCTAGAAAGCAAAGAGCATTCCTAAAATTGAAGTCTTTGGCTGGTTTTTACTATCAGACCGCCTTAACAGTAGGAACATGCTCAAGAGAAGACATTATAACATTGGGAGCAACCTGGACTGTCTGTTATGTGGTGAACATATTGAAGGGACTGCAGAACACCTCTTCTTCCGATGCACTTTCAGCGCTGCGTGTTGGAGAGAGCTAGACATATTCTGGCCAACTGATGGCAACAGATTGGAGATGATATCCTACCTCAAAACGATGCACCATAGAAAAATGACATCGATACTTTCCTAGTGGCTGCATGGAGCCTTTGGAAGAGAGAGAAACAACAACTATTTCCGCCAGGTGGACCCCACATTCTCTTCATTGAAAGCCAGATTTGAAAACCATTTTACCAACATCAGCTATAGGGTTCCCCCACACAAGAGGAAGTTTGTTGCCTCGATAGTTAGGTCCATCTCTTAAACCTTGTAGTGTACCCCCCTTTGAGTGGGCTTCTCCCCCAACCCCCATGTGCACATATGTAAATGAACATGTACTGAGATAAGATATGATAATACACATGCAGTAGGAGCCTTTCCTACTATTTAACCCCTCAAAAAAGTAGTGGAGAGTTCTTGTCACACCGCGGAAGCAGCAGAGAGGTCCCGCCGCGCCAAGGAGGCCTCGAAAAATCTCTCACGGGCAGGCAAGGGCCCTTAGAAGCATATTTGTTGTGTAGGCGAACATGTTGAGCTGGTAGTGGTGAAGTCCTTAGCCCGCGACGACATGCGCATTGAGCTCAATAAGCTAAAGGAGGTGATTGCCGGCTGGGCGAAGCTGTAGGAGCAATGCCTCAGTTAGGAAGGCGACCCATGTCATCATGGAACTTATGGATGACAAGGCGAAGTGCCGCATCAAGTGTGACCAGCTGAAGGAGGAGATCACTGGCTGGGCGAAGCTTCACGATGAGAGAAATGCCTTGGTGAAGAAGACGATCGCCATCATCGTGGAACTTATGGATGACAAGGAGAAGCACCGCATCGAGCATGACCTACTGATGCAGGAATCTATGGCTGCTCTCAAGCAAAGTCTTGAGGACATGAAGGAGATCATCGACACTTGCCATGAGAAACTATGCGCCATGGACGCAATGACGAAGATGGCGAAGGAGAGGCAAGAGGACATGAAGGTCGTGGAGGCGATGAAGAAGGTGATATAGGAACTATGAGCACAGTAACTCATCATGAAGGTCGCTGGAGACTAAGTAGCTAGAGAGCAATGACCTAAATCATTGTCTGCGTCTTTCTTCTTTTTTGTCCATATGTCTTTCGGCCATTGCCGCATGTGGCATTTTAAATTATTATGAATATGTAAGAAATCTTTTATCTGTTGTCATTTTCATCATATTATTTCACTCGTAGGTAAATGTATACGAGTCAAAAAGTCACGTTCTCAGTGAGGCACGAACAAAACAATGCTAACATTGAGTGAGGCCATGGGATCACAATCAAACTACTCCCTCTTCGTCTAGGTGCATTAAGCGCCTATTAAACAATAGCTCGGGCGTCATTAATGGAGAAGTTGAAAGTGAGGTAGGCAGCAGATGGAGGTCAAAGGGCTCGCTTCCCCGTGAGTCTACACAGCGGACTGCTCGCATGCCTCCCGGTGAGCCCGCGCAGCGGACTGCTCGCATGCCTCTTGTGAGCCTCCGCGATGGACTGCTTGCTGATGACCCACAAGTATAGGGGATCAATCATAGTCCTTTCGATAAGTAAGAGTGTCAAAATCAACGAGGAGCTGAAGGAAATGACAAGCGGTTTTTAGCAAGGTATTTCCTGCAAGCACTGAAATTGTTGGTAACAGATAGTTTGATAGCAAGGTAATTTGCAACAAGTGACTAGCAATAGTAAATAGAGTGCAGCAAGGTGGCCCAATCCCTTCTGTAGCAAAGGACAGTCCGGAACGGTCTCTTATAATAAGCAAAACGTTCTTGAGGACACACAAGAAGTCACTTTCATCATATTTGTTTGATTCACATTCGCTACTTGTTGGAAATATGCCCTAGAGGCAATCATAAAGTGGTTATTACTGTCTTTCCTTGTTCCTGATAATCGTTTATTATCCATGCTATAATTGTATTGACTAGAAACTCAAATGCATGTATGGATACATAGGCTATTTTATGTGGCTGCTATGGGTATCTAGCAATAATGATTCTTACCTACGCAAAGCTGATACGTCTACGTCGTATCTATAATTTTTGATTTTTTTTCATACCAATATTATACAACTTTTACATACTTTTGGCAACAATTTCTATGATTTATTGGACTAACCTATTGATCTAGTGCCTAGTGCCAGTTCCTGTTTGTTGCATGTTTTTTGTTTCGCAAAATATCCATATCAAATAAAGTCCAAACGCGATAAAAATTTACGGAGAATTATTTTGGAATATTTGTGATTTTTGGGAGGTGGAATCAACACAAAATGATGGTCCACAGCTCCCAAGATACACGAGGGTGCACCCCATGCCCCAGGTGCACCCAAGTGTCTTTTGCCCTCCTCGTATGTCGGTTGGAGCTCTACTTCGGGCGCAAGGAAGCCTATATCCAAAAAAAATGTGTTAAAATCTCAGCTTTGCATTTTTTGGCCAGATCTAGGGAACGCGAAACAAAAGAGAACAGAGAGGGAGATCTAATCTCAGAGGGGCTCCCCCCTCCGCTACCATGTACGCCATGGACCAGAGGGGGAACTCTCCTCCCATCTAGGGGGGAGACCAAGGAAGAAGAAGAAGGAGGGGGCCTCTCTCCCCATCTCTCCCGGTGCCGCCAGAATGCTGTCGAGGCAATCACCGTGTGAGGGTGATCTACTCCAACAACTCCGTCATCTTCACGAACAACTTCATCACCTTCCCCCATCTATATTCATCGGTCCACTCTCCCACAACCCGCTGTACCCTCTACTTGAACATGGTGCTTTATGCTTCATACTATTATCCAATGATATGTTGCCATCCTATGATGTCTGAGTAGATTTTTGTTGTCCTATCGGTAATTGGTGAATTGCTATGGTTGGTTTAATTTGCTTGTAGTTATGTTGTTGTCCTTTGGTGCCCATCATATGAGCGCGTGTGTGGATCACACCATATGGTTAGTTGTATGTTGATAGGACTATGCATTGGAGGGCAAGGGTGACAGTAGCTTCAGCCTAAATATAGAAATTGATGCATACGAGATGGAAGGGGGGCCAATATATATCTTAATGCTATGGTTGGGTTTTACCTTAATAAACATTAGTAGTTGCGGATGCTTGCTAATAGTTCCAACCGTAAGTGTGTAGAGTTCCAAGTAAGGGACGACATGCTAGCAGTGGCCTCTCCCACATAAAAACTTGCTATCAGTCTAGTAACGTAATCAATTGCTAAGGGACAATTCCGCAAATCATACCACCACTAATCCACACTCGTTTTACTAAGTTAATTGTTTCTTTCTTTAAACAATACCTAACTTTTATTTTCACGTTCTTTATTATCTTGCAAACCTATCCACACCTACAAAGTACTTCTAGTTTTATTAAGCAAATGTTAAGTGTGCATAGAGTTGTATTGGTGGTCGATAGAACTTGAAGAAATATTTGTTCTACCTTTAGCTCCTCGTTGGGTTCGACACTCTTATTTATCAAAAAAGGCTACAAATGATCCCCTATACTTGTGGGTTACCAAGACATTTTTCTGGCGCCGTTGCCGGGGAGCAATAGCGTGGGGTGAATATTCACATGTGTGCTTGTTTGATTTATCCTCCATCGATCCATTTATGGACTGGTGCAAGCCTCTCGAAGTTGGAATCTTTGCTTTGATGAGGTGATCAAAGCGTTTGGGTTTATACAAGTTTTTGGAGAATCTTGTATTTACAAGAAAGTGAGTGGGAGCTCTATAGCATTTCTTATATTATATGTGGATGACATATTGCTGATTGGAAACAATATAGAACTTTTGGAAAACATGAAGTAATATTTGAACAAGAGTTTTTCAATGAAGGACCTAGGAGAAGCTGCTTTCATATTAGGCATCAAGATCTATAGAGATAGATTGAGACGCAGAATAGGACTTTCACAGAGCACACACCTTGATAAGATTTTGAAGAAGTTCAAAATGGATCAGTACAAGAAGGGGTTCTTGCCTGTTTTTCAAGGTGTGAAGTTGAGTCAAACTCGATGCCCAGCGACTACAGAGGATAGAGAAAATATGAGTGTCATCCCCTATGCTTCTGCCATAGGCTCTATCATGTATGCGATGTTCTGCACAAGACCGGATGTCAGCCTTGCGATAAGCATGGCCTAAAGGTTTCAAAGTAATCCAGGAATGAATCACTGGACAGCGGTAAAGAAGATCCTTAAGTACCTAAAAAGGACTAAGGAAATGTTTCTCGTTTATGGAGGCGATCAAGAGCTCGTTGTAAGGGGTTACGTCGATGCAAGATTTGACACTGATCCGGATGACTCTAAGTCTCAAACCGGATACGTATATATTCTATATGGTGCAGCGGTAAGCTGGTGCAGTTCCAAGTGGAGCGTGGTAGCTGATTCTATATGCGAAGTGGAGTACATAGCTGCCTCAGAGGTAGCGAAGGAAGGTGTTTGGATGAAGCAGTTCATGATAGATCTTCGAGTTGTGCCTAATGTACTGAACCCAATGACTCTATTTTGCGACAACACCGGTGCCATTGCTCTAGCCAAGGAACCAAAGTTTCACAAGAGGACCAGACACATAAAGCGACGCTTCAACTCCATCCGTGATGCAGTCAAGGAGGAGGACATAAACATTTGCAAAGTACATATGGATCTGAATGTAGATCCTTTGACTAAACCTCTTCCACAGGCAAAACATGATCAACACCAGAACTCTATGGGTGTTAGATTTATTACCATGTAATACTAGATTATTGACTCTAGTGCAAGTGGGAGACTGTTGGAAATATGCACTAGAGGCAATAATAAAGTGGTTATTATTATATTTCCTTTTTCTTGATAATCGTTTATTATCCATGCTATAATTGTATTGAGTGGAAACTCAAATGTATGCGTGGATACATAGACACCAACATGTCCCTAGTGAGCCTCTACTGGACTAGCTCATTGATCAAAAATGGCTATGGTTTCCTAGCCATAGACATGAGTTGCCATTTGATAACGGGATCACATCATTAGGAGAATGATGCGATGGATAAGACCCAAACTATGAATGTAGCATATGATTGTGTCAAGTTTATTGCTATCATTTTCTACATGTCAAGTATATGTTCCTATGACCATGAGATCATGCAACTCACTGACCCCGGAGGAGTACCTTGTGTGTACCAAATGTCGCAACATAACTGGGTGACTATAAAGGTGCCCTACAGGTATCTCTCAGGGTGTCTATTTAGTTGGTATGGATCAAGACAGGGATTTGTCACTCTGTGTGACGGAGAGGTATCTCAGGGCCTGCTTGGTAATACATCATCACAACAAGCTTGCAAGCAATGTGACTAATGGGTTAGCCATGGGATCTTGTATTACGGAACGAGTAAAGAGACATACTGGTAACGAGATTGAACTATGAATGGAGATACCGATGATTGAGTCTCAGGCAAGTAACATACCGATAGACAAAGGGAACTACATATGGGATTAGCTGAATCCTTGACATCGACGTTCAACCGATAAAGATCTTCGTAGAATATGTAAGAACCAATATGGGCATCGAGGTCCGCTATCGGTTATTGACCGTAGAGGTGTCTCAGTCATGTTTGCATCGTTCTCCAACCCGCAGGGTCTACACACTTAACGTTTGGTGAAGATATAAGTATAGTTGAGTCATTATGGTGGTTACTGAAGGTTGTTCGGTGATACGTCTCCAGCGTATCTATAATTTTTGATTGTTCCATGCTATTCTATTATCCATCTTGGATGTTTTTATGCATTTATATGCTATTTTATATGATTTTTGGGACTAACCTATTAACCTAGAGCCCGGTGCCAGTATCTGTTTTTTCCTTGTTTTTGAGTTTCGTAGAAAAGGAATATCAAACGGAGTCCAATTGACCTAAAAAATTCCGGAGATTGTTTTTGGACCAGAAGAAGCCGACTGAGCATCGGAGATGGACCAGAAGAGTCGTGAGTCAACCACGAGGGTGGAGGACGCGCCCTACCCCCCAGGGCGTGCCCCCTAACTCGTGGCTATTTCGGGGACTGATATGTCTCCAACGTATCTATAATTTTTTATTATTCCATGTTGTTATATTATCATTCTTGGATGTTTTACAATCATTTTATAGTCATTTTATATCATTTTTTGGTACTAACCTATTGACATAGTGCCTAGTGCCAGTTGCTGCTTTCTGCATGTTTTTTACATCGCAGGAAATCAATATCAAATGGAGTCCAACCGCAGCGAAACTTCTTGAGGATTTTTTTGGGCTAGAAGACATCCAATGGGCCAAGGAAGCACCTGGGGGTGCCTCGAGGGGAGCAGCACCCACCAGGGCGTGCCCAGGTGGATTGTGCCCACCTCGGGTGCCCCCTGAACCGCCTCTTTGCTCTATAAATACCCCAATATTCCAGAAACCCTAGGGGAGTCGACGAAAATCAATTCCGTCGCAGAGCCCAGAACCACCAGATCCAATCTAGACACCATCACGGAGGGTTCACCACTTCCATTGTTGCCTCTCCGATGATGCGTGAGTAGTTCTTTGTAGACCTACGGGTCCGTAGTTAGTAGCTAGATGGCTCCCTATCTCTCTCTCTCTCTCTCTCTCTCTCTTGATTATCAATACAATGGTCTCTTGGAGATCCATATGATGTAAGCCTTTTTGCGGTGTGTTTGTTGGGATCCGATGAACTTTGAGTTTATGATCAGATCTTTGTTTTTATCCATGAAAGTTATTTGAGTCTTCTTTGATCTCTTATATGCATGATTACTTATAGCCTCATATTTCTTCTCTGATATTTGGGTTTTGTTTGGCCAACTTGATCTATTTATCTTGCAATGGGAAGAGGTGCTTTCACTACAGGAATCTGCTACTTTGCCATCTGCCACGACGGACGACAAAGGCATGGATGGCAGACGGCAAAGGTCTTTGCCGTCGGCCGCGGACGGCAAAAGTGGACGGCAATGTAAGGGACGGCAAAGAGCTACATTGCCGTCCGCTTCGGGCGGCTGACGACAAAGGGTCATTTGCCATCAGCTGCCGACGGCAAAGAATGCTGACGGCAATATTTGCGCTGTTACTCCGTCAGGTGGTTAACGGCAAGCCTATGTCGTCCGCCACTGTAGGCAAAGTTTTTTTCCTATTTGCCGTCCGCCGCTGTAGGCAAAGTTTTTTTCCTCTTTGCCGTCAGCCACTGTTGGCAAACTGACCAAATAGGTCAGCCTCCCAGGAAGCACAGTTGCCTGCCACGTGGCCTCTTTGCCGTCCGCTGCTGATGGCAAAGAGCCCTTTGCCGTCGGTGGCCGACGGCAAAGAGCCTGCATATTGTCTCTTTTTCTGTTTTTTTTAAATTCAACAATTTTCACAGCAAATATATATGACATATATAGATATATTTCACAGGGCTATTTAACAGCACATAAGTTTCATCGTACATACATATATAGTTCCATCCACTCATACATAGCAAGTTGCACATACACATAAGTTGCAACCATTAGGAGGTTGCACATACATATTACAATGCAAAGTTTCATCAAGATAGCAAGTTCCATCGTAGCATACACATAAGTTGCAACCATTAGAAGAATACTAGAAGAGAATGAAATAAAAAACAAGCACTCCATAGCAAGCTAGCTTCCGAGAAGTGAATGAAATCTGCAAAATGGCAAATAAGAAAGTTAGGAAAAGGTGACTAGAAGAAGAAGGCTAGAAGAAGAAGCACGCCATCATTTGTGAGGTAACTTAGGTGAAATGGATCGTTTATGAGCTAACTTAGGTAAAATGCATCATTTTAGAGCTAATGTAGGTAAAATGGATCGTTTATGAGCTAACTAAGCTAATTATGCCGTTTTTTACATAAGTAAGGTAAGTACATGTCATTATTGAGCAAACCTAGTTAACTAAGCATATTATAACTAACTTAGGTCATTTTGGAGGAAACAAAGCTAAGTAAAGATCGTTTTAGAGCTAACTTAGGTAAAATGGCTGGTTTTGGAGGTCGGTAAGCTTATTAAGTCATTTTGTAGGAAAAGAAGCTAACTCTAGCTAGGTCATTAAGGTAAGCATATTGGATGAAATAAAGCTAAGTCTAGGTCTTTATGCATTTGTTAAGCAAAAAACTAGAGAAACTTACCTTGATCATGGAGGTGTGGCAGCGGGCTGGCTCATGCCAGTAGCTGGAGAAGGATCGTGTGATGCTTGTGTGGAGTTACGCTGCACCAAATATCATTTCCAATGTTTCATTATCATGATGACACTCAAATGTTAAGACTAGCAAGTAACGTCCATTCAAATTAAACTCACCGTGGTCTCAGGAGCAATCTCTGGATCAATGGCTATGGAGCCATGGGACCTCATCACCTGCTCTGGATTGCTCGGGTTAAACTCCTCCCCTTTCCTTGCCTTCCCCTTGACTTGCTTGTAAGAGGCAGTGTGGGCCATGGCATACAGGTCGTACCCCTCTGGCACCTTATCTGTCTTATTGTAGCATGCCTGAAAGAGAGAAACAAAGTAAATTAGTAATTAAAGGGCTCAAGCTAGCATGATGAATGAATTGAATTAATCATGAAGCAAACCACATTACCCAATTCCGCCCGAACTGATATAAGCTGGAGCTACCTTGATGGTGTGGCACACCTTCAATTTGGGCACGTTTGTCCTTGGCCTCAGTCAGCTCCCCTTCCATCTTTCAACACCTGCCATGACAAAGAGTAAACGAAATTAGTACAACATAAAAAAAATACCGACATCAATAATAATATGTATATCACTTAAGTGTATCATCATCAAGTACAACATAAAAAAATTGAATACCTGACACTACTAATAATCTTGATCAGTATCATCAATAAATGCATAATCATCATCATCACTATAATCAATGACGGGCTCATAGGGTTCAGTGGCATCAACATGTGGAAGGCCACCTTTACGTAATCGGTCAAGCATTGAGAGGTATTTTGCAGTAGTAACCTCTTCTTGTTCCGGCTCTTCTTGTTCCTCCTCTGGGGTGATGTGGGATTCACTGTCGCTGTCTACTTCAATGTTTTGGGGTGAAGTATACCGGTTCTTGAAACGCTTTTTGGAAAGACGTGTCTCTTGGAAGAATTCTCCTTCATATGTGTCTGGGTTAATGTGAGGTTAATAATCCTCTTCCTTTGGGGGAGATAGTCTAGCACGTGGCGGCACTTCATAAACGACATCCCAACCTTTCAGATTTGGATTAGTTTGGTAGGCCCAGGGTAGATAGAATACTTGGGTCGCCTGTTGAGCCATAATATAGACATCAGGAACATCTAAATGGGTGCTTTGGTTGATTTCAACTAGCCCTGTATGTTCACGAGTCCTTCTAGTCTCCTTCGGCTGAAACTAATAACATACGAGAATAGGGCGACGTATCGACTGTATGAAATATCCAGGAATAAGAGCAGTTCAAAGGAAATAGAAGTTGCGAAACAATGTACCGAGAACTTACTCGATGTACGGCCGCACTTCTATCAGGTTGGTGAAGATATACAACAAAATGGTCCGCCATTCTTCGTTATCCAAAGATACTGGATTTGAAACACTGGCTGGTGCGAGATTGCCTTTGAATAGGCTGAGGTTGGATCCACCCTTTTTAGGCTCGTCAGCATTGTACCGAGGCTTCGGATTATGCAAATGACGATTTTTGGTTTCGTAGTGTGCTATCACGAAGTTTGCCGCCTCCTCAGTGATGAATGCCTCAGCCATAGACGCTTCAATTCTACGTTTATTTTTACATTTTTCTCGAAGCATCTTCTGCATCCTCTCAGTTGGGTAGGACCAACGATTTTGCACGGGCCCCCCAATCTTGCCTCTGTCGGGAGATGCAAAATCAAATGCTGCATTGGATTAAAGAAGCCCGGTGGAAAGATCTTCTCTAACTTGCAGATCAACTCTGGCGCCAACTCTTCCATTTCTTCTAGCACGCCAGGCGATAGTTCTTTCGCACAAAGAACATGGAAGAAATAGCTAAGTTCTGCCAGTACTAGCCATTCATCCTCAAGGATGAAGCCACGCAACATCACCGGCATTACCCGCTCAATCCATATGTGCCAATCATGACTCTTGAGACCAAATATCTTGAATTTATCAAGACTCGCTCCCCTCTTTAGATTCGCTGCATACCCATCGGGGAACATCAACTGCATTTTCACCCACAAGATAATTTCCCTCATAGCTGGCCTTCCAAGATTGAACCAAGCCTTTGGCTTCGTCCAGTTCTGCTTTCCTTTCGGTTCTTTCATGTTTTGTAACGGCCTATCACATAGCGCCTCCAGATCGACTCTAGCCTTAGTATTATCCTTTGACTTCCCATCTATGCCGAAGAATGTACCAAAAAGTGCCTCGGCGATATTCTTCTCAGTGTGCATCACGTCGATGTTGTGTGGTCAAAGGAGGTCTTTGAAGTAAGGCAGATCCCATAAGCATGTTTTGTGAGTCTAGGCGTGCTCAGAATTATACCCCTTGAAGTACCATGGACGCTCTGGATCTGGCTCGAGAGCGTTTAACTGATCCAGGGTTATTTGGCGTGTCAACGCAGGTGGTGCAGAGTTTTTTACAACTCTACCTCTGATGAAGTTCTTCTTGTCTTTCCTGAACTTATGGCAAGGATCCAGGAACTGTCTATGCATGTTGAAGCAAGAAAACTTGCGACCGGCCTGAAGCCAACGAAACTCAAGAGCTCCCTTGCATGTGGGGCACGGGAACCTTCCATGCACACACCAGCCAACGAATAGGGCATACGCCGGCAAGTCATGCGTCGAGTACATGTACTAGACACGCATTATGAAGTTTCATTTGCTATAGGCGTCGTATGTCTTGAACCCATTATCCCAGGCTTCTTGCAATTCGTCCTTAAGCGGCTGCATGTACACATTCATATTTTTCCCCGAATAGTTGGGCCCTGGAATTATCAACGTCAGGAAAATGTTCTTTCTTTGCATAATCTGTCCGGGAGGGAGATTTAGTGGAAAGACAAATACGGGCCAACAACTGTATTGGGCTGCCATCATACCAAACACACTGAACCCATCGGTGCTGATGCTGACTCGAGAATGCCTCGGATCTGCCGCTTTGTCAGCATGTAATTCATCAAACCTTTTCCACGCAACACCATCCGATGTGTGTACCATCATCAGTTTCCCATCTGCATCTAGTTCGGTTCTTTTGCCTGTTTTGTGCCATGTCATCTGTCTGGCCGTCTCTTCAACCATGAAAAGACATTGAAGTCTTGGTACGATTGGCATATATCGAAGAACACTAACAGGGATTGTGGTCTATGACTTCTCACCCATACCGTTGTCTACCACAATATACCTGGAACACTTGCAAATGGGACAATAGTTCAAGTCCGCATAGTCAAGCCTAAATAAGGCACATCCTTTCTCACAGGCATGTATCTTCTCATAGGGCATCTTTAGTGCACGGAGGATTTTGTCCGACTGGTACAGGTTTGCAGGCCTTACATGGCCTTTGGGTAGAAAGCGTCCAAATACTGCCATAATTGCGTCATAGCATTCTTTGCCCAAGTTGAACTGAGCCTTCAAAGCCATTACTTGTGAGATGGCATCCAACTGACAAAGCTCAGTGTGCTCGTGGAGCGGACGTTTTGAAGACTCCAACATATCATTGAAGGCCTTTGCAGATTCCTCCATCTCCTCGTCTGAATCCCGAGCATCATCATAGTCTTGCACCATGTTTTCCATCCCGGTACCATGCTCGTCGGTGCGACGATGATCCACCTCAGCTCGGTCACGTTGGGCAGACTCACCATGAAATGTCCACACCGTATAATCGGGCATAAAACCATTCTTCTGCAGGTGTTTACCCATTTCAGCCTCTGTCCTCTTTTCCCAATTGCCGCATCGGAAACAGGGGCACCAAGTTTTCCTCTGGCCATTTGCAAATGCGGCTTGCACAAACCCCTTGGTTTTTGTGAACCATTCAGCGCTCCATTTGTTCTGACCAGTGTGACCGGTATACATCCACGCACGATCACTCATCTTGACTTTCAGAGCTACTGGACACACAACAATTATATATATAATTCACCATATATATATTCATCAGTTGATCTACTTTGTCAATTTTATTACATCCATGCAACCTACACTCTAATAGGTAATGATAGGTCATAATCCCACCCGAGTGTGTGTAGATTGGGTTCATTTTCCCATATGCTATGCTCCGGACCCGACGCAAAATTTCGGCAGCACCTCCCCGCTGTTCTCCTGATACACGTCTCTGCAATAAACAGAGAGGATGTGTACCCGGAGAACAACAGGGGAGGCACTAACGAAATTTATGCGTCAGATTCGGAGCAAAGCATATGGGAAAACGAACTCAATCTACACATACTCGGGCTGTCCATGGATAGCGTTGGACAATTCGAAAGAATCAAGGTTATAAATATGCAAATGCATGCATATTTATAACTATGACGCTTTCGAACAGGAGAAACATATTGGTTACGCATACTAATGATTCAAGACACATATATAGCTAGCTACCAAATTTCATGTCATTTGTGCAAATAATTAATGGGGGAGAAGGACATGTCATTTGTGCTCACCCACGAACGAAGGGGCAGAGCTCGTCAAACGCACGGCGAGGTCGTCGAACACTAAACCTCGCAGCGATGAAACTACTGCACATTTAAATCTACCCGATCAACACAATTATATATCATGTTTTTCATAACAAAATCAAAAAATATATGACCTAACTAATAATTCACAAATATATAACCCCGTCGGCCTCTGGAAGGCCAAAGAGCACCTTTTTGGGAGGTTTAGGGGGTCGGGGTGTCATGTCGGTGTCCGGGTGCTGTTTCGAGGTTAGGGTGTCGTGTCGGGGTCGGGGTGTCGGGGTGTGGTGTCGTGGTCTGTGTGTCGGGGTGTCGTGTCGGGGTCGGGGTGTCG
>NC_057807.1:134756746-134768347 GCF_018294505.1 Triticum aestivum
ATCTTTGCCGTCAGCTAGCGGACGGCAAAGAGCTGGCTGATGGCAAAGGCTTTCGCTGCCATCAGCCAGCTCTTTGCCGTCTGCTTTCGGGTAGCTGATGGCAAAGAGCTTCTTTGCCGTCCGCTAGCTGACGGCAAAGAGCTGGCAGATGGCAAAGTAGGTGATTCCAGTAGTGTTTGTGATGGGTTCGATCTTACGATGCTTGATCCCAGTGACAGAAGGGGACACGACACGTATGTATCGTTGCTATTAAGGATAACAAGACGGGATCTATTATGGGGTCTATTTCTACAAAAATAGATCTCGTCTACATCATGTCATCATTCTTATTGCGTTACTTTGTTTCTCCATGAACTTAATACACTAGATGCATGCTGGATAGCGGTCGATGTGTGGAGTAATAGTAGTAGATGCAGGCAGGAGTCGGTCTACTAATCTTGGACGTGATGCCTATATAATGATCATTGCCTGGATATCGTCATGATTATTCGAAGCTCTATCAATTGCCCAGCAGTAATTGTTTTCCCACCATTTGCTATTTTTCTCGAGAGAAGCCACTAATGAAACCTACGGCCCCCGGGTCTCTTTTCATCATATTTGCCTTTGTGATCTATTTTCCTTTGCATTTATTTTCAGATCTATTAAACCAAAAATACAAAAATACCTTGCTGCAATTTATTTGTTCCACGATCGATTTATCCTATCTACCACTTTTACCTCACGTTATTTGCCTATCTTGAGGCACCGTACCCGAAACGGATTGACAACCCCTTTAACACGTCGGGTTGCGAGTATTTGTTATTTGTGTGCAGGTGTGATTTACGTGGTGTCGGGAGGTTCTCCTACTAGTTCGATAACCTTGGTCTCATCACCAAGGCAAATACCTACTGTCGCTATACTGCATCATCCCTTCCTCTTTGGGGAAATACCGACATAGTTCTAGCAGACATCAGGGACCCCCGCTGACTTGTTCTGACGCTAACACCTCTTATATATCCCCAAACTTCCAGAACAGAACCTAGATCAGGAGTTCTGCCGCCGCAAGCCTCTGTAGCCACCAAAAACCAATCGGGACCCTGTTCCGGCACCCTGCCAAGGGGGGAATCATCACCGGTGGCCATCTTCATCATCCCGGCGCTCTCCATGACGTGGAGGGAGTAGTTCACCCTCGGGGCTGAGGGTATGTACCAGTAGCTATGTGTTTGATCTCTCTCTCTCTCTCTCTCTCTCTCTCTCGTGTTCTTGATATAGCACGATCTTGATGTACCCCGAGCTTTAATATTATAGTTGGAACATATGGTGTTTTCTCCCCCTCTACCTTCTTGTAATTGATTGAGTTTTCCCTTTGAAGTTATCTTATCAGATTGAGTCTTTAAGGATTTGAGAGCACTTGATGTATGTCTTTCATGTGTTTATCTGTGGTGACAATGGGATATTCACGTGATCTACTTGATGTATGTTTTGGTGATCAACTTGCGGGTTCAGTGACCTTTGTGAACTTATGCATAGGGGTTGGCACACGTTTTCGTCTTGACTCTCCAGTAGAAACTTTGGGACACTCTTTGAAGTTCTTTGTGTTGGTTTGAATAGATGAATCTGAAACTGTGTGATGCATATCTTATAATCAAACCCGCGGATACTTAAGGTGACATTGGAGTATCTAGGTGACATTAGGGTTTTGGTTGATGTGTGTCCTAAGGTGTCATTTTACTACGAACTCTAGGGCTGTTTGTGACACTTATAGGAATAGCCCAATGGATTGATTGGAAAGAATAACTTTGAGGTAGTTTCGTACCCTACAATAATCTCTTTGTTTGTTCTCCGCTATTAGTGACTTTAGAGTGACTCTTTGTTGCACGTTGAGGGGTTGTTATATGATCTAATTATGTTATAATTGTTGAGAGAACTTGCACTATTGAAAGTATGAACCCTAGGCCTTGTTTCCAAGCATTGCAATACCGTTTTTGCTCACTTTTACCACTTTCTACCTTGCTGTTTTTATATTTTCATATTACAAATACCCATAACTACCATCCATATTGCACTTGTATCACCATCTCTTCGCCGAACTAGTGCACCTATACATTTTACCATTGTATTGGGTGTGTTGGGGACACAAGAGACTCTTTGTTATTTGGTTGCAGGGTTGCTTGAGAGAGACCATCTTCATCCTACGCCTCCCACGGATTGATAAACCTTAGGTCATCCACTTGAGGGAAATTTGCTACTGTCCTACAAACTTCTGCACTTGGAGGCCCAACAACATCTACAAGAATAAGGTTGGGTAGTAGACATCAAGCTCTTTTCTGGCGTCGTTGCTGGGGAGGTTAGTGCTTGAAGGTATATCTTAGATCTTGCAATCGAATCTTTTAGTTTCTTGTTTTATCACTAGTTTAGTTTATAAAAGAAAACTACAAAAAATGGAATTTACCTTGCCTCATATGCTTCATCATGCCTAGCTACAAAGGCATTAAAGAAAAGCGCTTGTTGGGAGACAACCCAATATTTAACCCTACTATTCTTGTGCGTTCACATGATTATTCTAGTGTGGTAATCATGTTTTATATCTTTTGTTTCAATAAAGTGCCAAGTAAGACCTTTGGGATGGCTTACGGTAATAGTTGATTTGATCTTGCTGAAAAGGAGAAACTTTTGGCCTCACGGAAACAATTTTCATAAATCACATAAGCCTTATTTTAAGTTAATTATTTTTTCAGAATATTAATAAACAAATTTATTATGACTTCCTAATTTCTCAGGATTTTTGGAGTTACAGAAGAATTTGAGGGTTACAGATTACTATAGATTGTTCTGTTTTTGACACATCCTGTTTTCTATGTGTTGTTCACTTATTTTGATGAATCCATGAGTAGTATCGGAGGGTAGGAACCATGGAGAAGTTGGAATACAGTAGATATTACACCAATATGAATTTAGAATGAGTTTACAAGAGTACCTAAGTGGTGATTTATTTTCTCATACTAACGGAGCTTACGAGTTTTCTGTTGAGTTTTGTATTGTGAAGTTTTCAAATTTTGGGTAAAGATTCGATGGACTATGGAATAAGGAGTGGCAAAAGCCTAATCTTGGGGATGACCAAGGCACCCCAAGGTAATATTCAAGGACAACCAAGAGCCTAAGCTTGGGGATGCCCCGGATGGCATCCCCTCTTTCGTCTTTGTTCATCGGTAACTTTACTTGGAGCTATATTTTTATTCACCACATGATATGTGTTTTGCTTGGAGCGTCATTTTATTTTATTTTGTTTTGCTTGCTGTTTGAATAAAATATTAAGATATGAAATTCTTAAATGTTAGATATTCTTCACATAGTTACATAATTATTCAACTACTCATTGGTCTTCACTTATATCTTTTGGAGTAGTTTGTCATTTGCTCTAGTACTTCACTTTTATCTTTTTAGAGCACGTCGGTGGTTTTATTTTGAAGAAATTGATGAACCCTCATGCTTAACTTATATTATTTTGAGAGTCTTTATAACAACATGCTAATTTTGCTTTGGTTATGAATTTAGTCCTAATATGATGGGCGTCCAAGAGGGATATAATAAAAACTTTCATATAAAGTGCATTGAATACTATGAGAAGTTTGATTCTTTATGATTGTTTTGAGATATGAAGATGGTGATATTAGAGTCGTGCTAGTGAGTAGTTGTGAATTTGATAGATACTTGTGTTAAAGTTTGTGATTCCCGTAGCATGCATGTATGGTGAACCATTATGTGATGAAGTCAGAGCATGATTTATTTATTGATTGTCTTCCTTATGAGTGGCGGTCGGGGACGAGCTATGGTCTTTTCCTACCAATCTATCCCCATAGGAGCACGCGTGTAGTACTTTGTTTCGATGTCTAATAGATTTTTGCAATAAGTATGTGAGTTTTTTATGACTAAAGTTGAGTCCATGGATTATACGCACTCTCACCCTTCCACCATTGCTAGCCTCTCTAGTGTCATGCAACCTTTGTCGGTACCTTACACACACCATATACCTTCCTCAAAACAGCCACCATACCTACCTATTATGTCATTTCCATAGCCATTCCGAGATATATTGCCATGCAACTTTCCACCATTCTGTTTATTAGGACACGCTTTATCATTGTCATATTGCTTTGCATGATCATGTAGTTGACATTGTATTTGTGGCAAAGCCACCATTCATACTTATTTCATACATGTCACTCTTGAGTCATTGCACATCTTGGTACACCACCGAAGGCATTCATATAGAGTCATATTTTGTTCTATGTATCGAGTTGTGATTCTTGAGTTGTAAGTAAATAAAAGTGTGATGATCATCATTATTATAGCATTGTCCCACTGAGGACAGGATGATGGAGACTATGATTCCCCCACAAGTCGGAATGAGACTCCGGACGAAAAAAAGAGGCCAAAAAAGGAGAAGGCCCAAAAAAATGAGAGAAAGAGAGAAGGGCCACAATGAAGAGAATTACATGGATAAATATGTTAGGTAGCATTCCACATCAAAAATTCTGTTTTTATCATTTACCTACTCGAGGACGAGCAGGAATTAAGCTTGGGGATGCTTGATACGTCTCCAACATATCTATAATTTTTTATTGTTCCATGTTATTATATTATCCATCTCGGATTTTTTTATATGCATTAACATGATATTTTATATGATTTTTGGGACTAACCTATTAACCTAGAGCCCAGTGCCAGTTTCTGTTTTTTCCTTGTTTTTTGAGTTTCGCAGAAAAGGAATATCAAACGGAGTCCAATTGACCTGAAAATTTCCGGAGATTGTTGTTGGACCAGAAGAAGCCCACGGAGCATCGTAGATGGACCAGAAGAGTCCCGAGTCAACCACAAGGGTGGAGGGAGCACCCTACCCCCTGGGTGCGCCCCCTACCTCGTGGCTGACTCGGGGACCCCCCCTGACTTGTTCCTGATGCCAACGCCTCTTATATATCTTGAAACTTCTAGAACAGAACCTAGATCGGGAGTTCCTCTGTAGCCACCAAAAACCAATCAGGGACCTGTTCCAGCACCCTGCCGGAGGGCAGAATCATCACAGGTGGCCATCTTCATCATACCGGCGCTCTCCATGACGAGGAGGGAATAGTTCACCCTCGGGGCTGAGGGTATGTACTAGTAGCTATGTGTTTGATCTCTCTCTCTCTCTCGTGTTCTTGATATGGCACGATCTTGATGTACCGCAAGCTTTGCTATTATAGTTGGATCATATGATGTTTTCTCCCCGTCTACTTTCTTGTAATTGATTGAGTTTTCCCTTTGAAGTTATCTTATCGGATTGAGTCTTTAAGGATTTGAGAACACTTGGTGTATGTCTTGCATGTGCTTATCTGTGGTGACAATGGGATATTCACGTTGATGTATGTTTTGGTGATCAACTTGCGGGTTCAATGACCTTGTGAACTTATGCATAGGGGTTGGCACACGTTTCATCTTGACCCTCCGGTAGAAACTTTGGGGCACTCTTTGAAGTTCTTTGTGTTGGTTTGAATAGATGAATCTGAGATTGTGTGATGCATATCATATAATCAAACCCGCGGATACTTGAGGTGACATTGGAGTATCTAGGTGACATTAGGGTTTTGGTTGATGTGTGTCTTAAGGTGTTATTTTACTATGAACCCTAGGGTTGTTTGTGACACTTATAGGAATAGCCCAATGGATTGATTGGAAAGAATAACTTTGAGGTGGTTTCGTACCCTACAATAATCTCTTTGTTTTTTCTCTGCTATTAGTGACTTTAGAGTGACTCTTTGTTGCACGTTGAGGGATTGTTATATGATCTAATTATGTTATCATTGTTGAGAGAACTTGCACTATTGAAAGTATGAACGCTAGGCCTTGTTTCCAAGCATTGCAATACCGTTTTCGCTCACTTTTACCACTTGCTACCTTGCTGTTTTTATATTTTTCATATTACAAATACCCATAACTACCATCCATATTGCACTTGTATCACCATCTCTTCGCTGAACTAGTGCACCTATACATTTTACCATTGTATTGGGTGTGTTGGGGACACAAGAGACTCTTTGTTTTTTGGTTGCAGGGTTGCTTGAGAGAGACCATCTTCATCCTACGCCTCCCACGGATTGATAAATCTTAGGTCATCCACTTGAGGGAAATTTGCTACTGTCCTACAAACTTCTGCACTTGGAGGCCCAACAACATCTACAAGAATAAGGTTGGGTAGTAGACATCAAGCTCTTTTCTGGCATCGTTGCTGGGGAGGTTAGTGCTTGAAGGTATATCTTTAGATCTTGCAATCGAATCTTTTAGTTTCTTGTTTTATCACTAGTTTAGTTTAGAAAAGAAAACTACAAAAAATAGAATTTACCTTGCCTCATATGCTTCATCTTTTCAATGTCTTTCATGAAAATAAGGATTCTGATAATTGTGCTCAATTGCTAGAGGAAGAATGCCATAAAATTTTTGGCATAAAATCTTTATATGATGAGCATGATTGCAATGTTGTTAGTTTGAAGTCCTTAAATATCCATGATGCTAATGGTATGCAAAGCCACAAGCTTAGGGATGCTATGTTTGATGAAGATGATATTTTTAGTCCACCAAGTTTTGATGAGCAAATTTATTTTGATAGCATGCCTCCTATTTATGATGATTATGTTGATGAAAGCGGATTTAGAGAGGTCATGACTTTATTCAGTGATGAATCCACTATTTCGGAAGAGGTTCCAATTGATTATGAGAACAAAGTTGCTATCTATGATGATTATTTTGATGGCATGTATGCTATAAAGAATAATGATAACCATGAAACTTGTCATCATGATTTTATTTTCAATTGGATTATGCCTCGCATAAGTGAGAAGAAATTTACTTATGTGGAGAGTACAAAAAATTCTATGCTTTTAGATCATGAAAAGAATGCTTTATGTTGTCGGCGTTCTGGGAACGGGGTTCCCCAGACTTGCCTGCCTGCGGCCTGTGCCGTGGCTCAAAGGGGGGCCCAGCACGGCCCATCTTCATCAACACAAGCTCAAGACCCTCGTGAGGGGCCAAGCCTCGCGGGGTGGACGATAAGGAGCTTCCTCAGGCACGGCCTCATCAGGCTGGCTCACGCGAAGGCGGAGAGTTCAAGGCGGGGTACCTCACGAGGTGCCCATGACGCAAGCCATGACGACCAAGGGCGCCAGTCGGGCGCCAGCCCGCGCAGTGTCCTCCTTTCCTCTTTGGTGCAAAGGGAGCAAGCGCAGGCGAGATCATCAAGCAAAGACATCCATTTCGGTGCAACAAGACCAAGACCAGCCCAACGGCAGGAAGGAAGTCATTGTGGAGCCCAAGAAAGCGTCACCACTAAAGCCTTTGACAGGCGAGGACCAACTTTAGTCAGGATAAGTGTACCCGATGTTCCCCTTCAAAATGGCCAATTGTTGGCGCCCTTCCCGCTCAATATTTGGGAAGAGGCCCAGGGCCTTTGCCTATAAATAGGACTATCCACCCCCAGGGTAGAGGCATCGAGTATCCAGAATCCAGGAGCCAGAATCAAGATAAGAGGCAGGATCCTCGCCAAGAAACCAGTAGAGAGAGCGACTGAACTCCCCCTAGTAGTTCATCGCACCAGCCAAGAACAGACCCTCACGAGGCTGTTCTTCCTTGTATTGTTCATCATCATCCCAAGAGGCAATCCACCACACCACACACTTGAGTAGGGTATTACACCACAATGGTGGCCTGAACCAGTATAAACTTTGTGTGTCTTGTGTTGTTCCTTCCGTAGTTTAGATCCTAGCGAGTCGGCGGGGCGTAGGTAGGTAGAGGGCGAAATCTCCGCGTGCACCCCAGTGTTCGAACCTCAAGGGTCTGCCGGAACCCGAAATCCGACATTTGGCGCGCCAGGTAGGGGTGCGCCGGAATTCGTCTTCCGTCGCCCTGCTCTTCTCCGACCATCGCATCCATGTCTGACGCTCGTCGGGCCCGTGCCGAGCACCGAGCCTCCCTCGCTTCCCGCGTCGCCCAGACGGCTCCCGTCGGCGGGCGCCCTCGTCGTTCCCCGTCACCTGCCGTCAATGCCGCCACCGGCCCGGCGGGGAACGAGCAGCAAGCATCGTCCCAACATCCCTCCGTGAGGCAAGACGGCCGCACTGCTACCCCCTCACTCACCCCAGCTGGTTCTTCGTCTCGCGCATTCCGCGCGCCCATGGAAGCTCGAGCTGCGCTCATCGCGGCAAACGAGCTCCTGCGCTACCGTCCCGTCGACGACGTCTATGAAGAATGGCTCGACCGCGTCGCCAAGCTCGTCCGTGCCGCAGGGGGCTCTCCTGCGCCGTTTGTCCCGCTGCACCGCACCCCGCCCTACGCGGGCGACGAAGCTCCGGGGGCGCCTCAGCCGCCTCCCCCTCAAGAAGGCGCTCTAGCCCCAAGGCGCGTCGCTCCTGGGCGGAACCCGCTTCGTCAGGCGCCAGCGCGTCAAGAGCAGAGCTGCCAAGAAGTCCCTCGCCCGCGAGAAGCTGCCCGAGCGCTCCCTGCTCCGGCTCGTCGCGACCACGCTCCTGCTCCAGCACGTCAAGACCCCGCGCTGCTCCCAGCTGCAGCGCATGGGGACCCGCAGGACCAAGCTCTTCGTCACCCAAGTCCTCTCGTGGCCACAGCAGGCTGCCGCGCCTTCACCACCGAGCTGCGCAGCGTCGCGTGGCCCGGCAAGTTCAAGCCAGACCTGCCTCCTCGCTCAGACGGTAAGGCTGACCTCGCAGAGTTCCTCCAGCTCTACGAGCTGGGCATCGAAGCTGCCAACGGAGACGAGAAGGTCATGGCGAACTGGTTTCCCATGGCGCTCAAGGACGGGGCCCGCACCTGGCTCCTGAACCTAGCTCCAGGAACGATCTCCTCCTGGGACGAGATGCGCACCCGCTTCATCGCCAACTTCCAGGGTACTCGCGATCGGCCACCCGCCGTGAGCGACATGCGCCATATCAAGCAGCAACCAGGGGAAACCCTATAGAAGTACATCCAGCGCTTCAACAATGCACACCTCAAGATTCCCAAGGTGACCGAGGAGGCCATCATCTCAGCCTTCTCCGACGGCGTGCGCGATGTCAAGATGAAGGAGGAGCTGGCGATGCATGAAGACCTGTGCACTTCCTTGGAGCTGTTCAACTTGGCGACCAAGTGCGCCAGGGCTGAGGAAGGGCGTCTGTCCCTCCTTGAGCTGCTTGCCGCAGACCCAGAAGAGAAGAAACCCAAGGCCAAGGATGTGAAGCGCAAGGGGGCTGCCGTGCTCGCGGCAGAACCAGACACCAAGCGGGGCAGAGATCAGCCCGAATCCTCCAAGGGCAGTCGGTAATGTGTGTACCACGACCTCCACACCCACAATACCAATGAATGCCAAGAGCTCGGAGCCGTGCGTGAAGGAAGGATCGGCCGACGTCCCGACCGCAGCGACCGGGGCTATGGCCGAGGAGGAGGAAGGAACGCAGGACGCTGGGAAGACCGTGACCCTCGCCAGGGGTGGCGCGACCAACCTCGCGAGGATCGCTGGCAGGACCCGCCTCGCGAGGGAGACTGGAGGGATCAGCCTCGCGAGGAACGCCCGCAAGACAACGCAGGCCTCCCTCCGCTGCCGCCGCAGCCAAGGAGAAATGAGGACCGTCATCAGGACGAGGGGGCTGGGGGCTTCCAGGAGCCACGTGCGATCGCCTGCATCCTGGGCGGAGCTCAAGCCCCAGCCTCTCAACGCATCTTCAAGCAGTTCGCCCACGAGCTAAATGCAGTCCTCCCCAAGCTCGAGGCCACGCGCCCTCTCAGGTGGTCGGCGTGCACCATCGCATTCAGCTCAGCGGATCAGCTCAAGTGCGCAGCCACAGCCGGAGTCCTCCCAATGCTTTGTTCCCCAATCATCAGCAACGTGCTAGTCACCAGGAACCTCATCGATGGCGGGGCAGGGCTCAACATCCTGTCCGTGGAAACATTCAACAATCTCCAAGTGCCCTACAATCAGCTTCAGTCAACCAAGCCTTTCTCCGGAGTCACCGACGGCTCCATGGTCCCGATTGGGCAGGTCCGCCTCCCTGTCACCTTCAGGGCACGCGACAACTACCGCACCGAGCTCATTGACTTCGACGTCGCCCACATTCGCCTGTCGTACAACGCCATCCTCGGGTACCCAGTGCTGGCCAAGTTCATGGCCGTAACCCACCACGGCTACAACGTCCTCAAGATGCCAGGAAGTGGCGGAGTCATCACGGTGCCCTGCGAAGAGAAAGACGCGGTGTGCTCCCTGGAACGAGCCTTCCAGGCCGCATCACTAGAAGACCTAGATCGCGGAAGCAGGAGGCTTCCCGAGACCGCCCCCAAGAAGAAGAAGACATCGTCCGGCCCGGCCCCTCAGGGCCCGCGCCTGCCCAGGGGGAACCTCCTTCCATCGCATAGGGAAGCGTGCCTGGCGCCCTCCTCAGGCAGGGCTCAGGGGCTCTCCCCTGGAGGGCCGCCGACCTCGCCAAGGTCACGAGGGAGGAGCTTGGGCACCACTTGGAGGCGTGTTTCGAAGCACGTTTCCCTCAAGAAGGAGCAAGGCAAGGAGGGCCAAACCCTCAGGAGTTCGTCGGCAAGGCCATTCAGGAGCTACAGGAGTCAAGAGTCATGAGAGGCAGCCGCCGCTTACCTGCTGTGGCCCCCCATCCAGGCGAGGATGGTGGGCTGCGCGTCTGCATCGACATACCAGGGCTCAACCGAGCCGCCTCTCAGGAGCGCCCCTGGCCCTCGCAAGTGGGGGGCTGCGAAGGTCCACCCCACAGCTACGTTCGCATGCCTTATGGCTTGCCGAACGCGGCTGCCACGTACCAGCACCTCATGAGGGGCATCCTGGAGGCTCAAGAGGTCAGGCGTTCCGCAGCCCTGACGGAGATGGAGATGGTCAGCGAGGAGCCACCAGCGCCTCCGGAGCCTCCCGAGGCCCCTGGGCCTGGGGGCTCGTGAGGATCGGCTCCCGCGGCCCACCGAGTCTGCTACACCAACACCCCTTTGCCTTCAACATCATCAGATGACATCTTTCAAGTTTCATTTCCAGCTGGGAGCACCCTCAGGGCTGCATCATTCCCAGGCCGCGTGGGTCCGTCCCTGCGGCGTGTATCCCTTTTGCTCGTGTTTTTAGCTTACTTTGTTTGGGGCGCCCCTCGGGCTGCATTATCCCCAAGTCGCTCGGGTCAGACCCAGCGGCGTGTACCCCTCTTGCATTTATCTTCGGGCCATGCTTTCGACCCATCACGCTTGTTATTTGGTGCCTATCTATGGCACCTTTTCTTCCTTGATGTTAGCAGCTTGCGCGTTAAAGGGGGGGGTACCTGAGCATCGCGACTTAGGGCTCTTACTGGCTCTCCAGCCCTCACCCTCTGGCCTTGTCCACGGCATCGCGACCTGGCATACCAGCGACAGTTGAGACCAGCTCGAGGGCCGGGACCCGAGGACGTAGAGTTTCGACATTTAACCAAGCTTGCACGTTAAAGGGGGGGTACCTGAGCATCACGACTCAGGGCTCTTACTGGCTCTCCAGCCCTCACCCTCTGGCCTTGTCCACGGCATCACGACCTGGCATACCAGCGACGGTTGAGACCAGCTCGAGGG